>NC_057800.1:616809144-616813277 GCF_018294505.1 Triticum aestivum
GTTGCGTACAGGCGCGGGCCACGCGACCAGGAGCAACAGCCGACGACCACAACGAGCGAGGCGTGATCGGGGCAGGAGTCCTGATCCGTATGCATTGGTTCCTAGAATAAAGGAGTAGTTTGTTAGGCATAGTTTCCAGTTTGTTAGCAGCCCATGGGGCCTTTATATATCGTGTAATCAGCACTCTTTGAGGTCAAGCAATAAATCATTATCTCCTATCTCTCCCTCTACTCTTAATCTCATCTCCGGCACCATTGAGCAGTTAGGCAAAACCCCTAGCGCTCCTATCCACCGAGACTACGAGCTACGTAGTCGAGATCCTGCTGCCTTGGTCACCGAGGTCCTTGACATCTGCAGGCCCTGTTAATCACAATCACCAGGGGTGTGGATATGCTTAACTAAAGGGGATACTTTTTAGATGTTTTCAGTTTCTAATATCAACATGTGTGTTGCCTTTCGAACCAGAATCGCACCATATTTTTTACTTCAAAATGCAGAGCGTGATATATTTCCTTGTTCTGTTCATGTGCCACTATTACTGGTTTTGCCAGATTGTAAGCAAAGGAGCATGTACAGCGGATATCTTTCAAACCGTTGGTTTTGAATGCATGAAGAGGTTTCAAATGACGGCTTATTGTTTGATACTGACTCAACTGAATGCTTACTGATAAATGCTTGAAACGCTAAGTATAATCCTTTATGCTCTATTGGATATGAAATTCAGACACGCTGAGAGTGATAAAAATCTAGCATAAACAGAAGATAAAGCAAACTGTTTCCATTATATTTCTATTGAGTGAACAGTGAAAAAGTTAAACGAGAAACTTCTTGCATAAAGTTATAGTGTTAACAATACTGTAACTCCCACAGCATTCATTCTGAGCTTTTGATACTACTCTGTCATTTTGAGGGAGACTGTTTATCTACAATCATGCGTAGACAGCTTTGGATTCGAGAGTGTTAAGTTCAAACCAGATACAGTAGAAAACTAGAACACTTGCAAGAAAACTAGAACCTTGCATGCCACTATTGATTCAACAGAACCGCATAGCTCTGTCTTATATTTGACCACAGTTGAGCCCATCTACGCATAGTTGCAGACAAAGAGTGAAGGGAAATTCTGGATTGTCACTTCAGATATTTTGATCTGCTGAAAAAGGCTTTAGTAGGAGAGTTCAGTCAACCTGCTATTCAGAAACGCGAGATATTAGTGCGATCTTTTTGCTCTTATGTATTCCGATGGGACAAAAGAAGTTATGAAACTATGCAAACTTTAGAAAAAGATGGAGCCACCAATTGTATGAAAACGACTTTTTTTTTTCATTTCTCACTAGCCACTCTAGTCTCCATAGGCCTCGGAGATAGTTCGCTTACTTGAACATTCTTCTCATAGCAAGCAAATTTGCCGAAAAGAAAGAAAGCTATACAGTGAAACGACATTTGCTCTTTTGCTTTGAGGTTAGAAAATGCCAGGTGCAATGGACAATGCATGTTTCTTCCTGAAAATTTGTACATGTCAGTGTCATAGTAGAGATCGGTGTGTGGTACAATCTTGCTTTAAGTTAGATCCTTGTAATTGATGTAACGTTGGACCTTTGGCATTTCTGCTAGCTGAAAGGGCAACCAGGTGTAGTGAACAAAGTTAAATCTATGATGGGAGTGATAGGTGGTCCCTTCTCTATAATGCAACCAATTTCATAATCTGGGAATTTGATTTCTTTTTTGTCACTAAAGTGTTACGGCATTCTTTTCCTAAATATGCTTGGAACACACTCTGTCCCGGCCTCAGTTTGTGCTATAAGACACAAACTGTTATTAGTGCTTGTGCCTTGGTTTTTATTTTTTCTATTGGTTTGTAATCGTTCTCTCTTTTTTAATGCTTGCATCACGCTGCTTCTGTGCTATCATGAAGCCCTCGAGGTTTGTTACTGTAATTTTTTTTTTGACAATACCTCACTAAGAGGTCAGACCTGTAACCATCACCGTGCCATTGTCACTCTTTCCTCATGCATGTCTGACTGCTGCACCGTATCTCTTAGGAGCTTCCAAAAGTCTGTTTTTTCAAGAATAAATGCCTGTTAATTATTTGAGCATATAAAATGTCCTTACCTGCAGACTGATCACTCTGATATCTGGCTGTGGGAATTCGACACGACAAATTTCTGGCATCTTTATCCGCCGCATTATTCCGGCCAGTTGATCAGTTGCATTGGTACATGGAGATGCTGAATATGACGACAGATTACCCATTGTTCATGAACAGAGCATGTTCAGAAACAGCCATAATTGAGTGGAATAATTTTGCTGTGACGTTGTGCATACGTACTAGCTGATGGCTGCTATGCTTTGTTCTTGAGCAGTGCACTTCCATTATTCAGTAGTTGTTTTAACTTTATGTTGAGACATATCACATATGGACAGTGTTCTGATTGCCCTTTTCCTGAACAACTATTGCAGTAGGTTTCCTGACGGGCACCGTCTACTTGCCCAGTTCAATGGTTCTGCTACTCTACAGACTACAGTAGCCGATGTGAAGTGTGCAATCCTTGAGCTGCCCAGGCATCAGCCACGAACCCATGAGGAGCATGCCGGTGAAGTACGGCGGAGGTGCAGGAGTTCGTCGGATCTTCTCAAGATGAATCTCTAACCCTTCCACTTCAGAGTTGGATCACAGGTACACGCACCATGTCCTCAACTGAAGAAAAATACAGTTATCTTTTTCAGAGAATGATACTAACCAAAGAATTTCTGCTACCTTTAACTCTGGTAATTATCGCATAAAAAGGAAATATTTAAAAAAAAAAATTACACGGATCTCCATGTAAGGTCTAACGAATATAGCATCGACTAAGACTTCGTTAAATCTCAGTCGACCGAGATTTAGCAATCCCGATGACATTATTATTGGCCAAGTTGAATATAGTGAATTAGGATTGCCATGAAACATAGTATTTTCTTTATTTATACGTTTCTTGCCGACATATATTCGTATGAAAGGCAACGTTAAATGCTGATGGCAAGAGCCGTTGAGAATAACAGAAATGCAGACTCTGGCATGGACAGGCCACTAACAACACATAGCTTTCTCTTTCTCCGGGACTATGATAGGTTTCGCCGGTATTGCGGCATGCACATCCTCGTGGTCCTGGGCGGCAAAGGCTAACCGGAATCTGGAACCTCCGCGCTCGACCTCTGAAACCCTTCAATTATATCGCCCATTTGCAGCTGCAGAATCTGAATACTTGCGCAAAGGCGGAACGCGGACATGACACGCCCGAAAGCGCGGCGGCGTCCATGCCGTCGACCTCCGCGGTCACCACCGCGCCCCAGCGGAAATGGAGGACACAGAGACCCGAAAGCGACGCCGCCCGCGGTGCCGCCACTTTCACCCCGCACGAGCAACAAGCTGTAGTAGCCAGCGCCGGTGCCTCCGCCGTGGTTAGTTATTACCGCTGCCGCTTCGCCGGGACGAGGAGAGAAACGAGACAAATGGGAAAGCAGGGAGCGAAAGCGAGGGCACGGAAAGGCACCGAGCTAGGCCGGCCGGCACACGGGGCGCCCACTTCACCGGCCCTGCGTGCGTGCTTGGTCGCGTTGGATTTGCATGAATCTTGCGCGGAGCCCCACCGCCTCGCAAAGTCGCAAGTTGCGCTGCGCCGGGGTGCTTTTGGCCCCTCGGCGCGTGGCTGGAGCCAGTGCCAGTGCGCGCGGCACCGGGAGGCCATGGGGCAGGCCATGATGGCGGCGGCAGAGCAGCAAGGGCCGGCCGGCCGGCCGCTAAAGAAAGCCAGATGGTTAGCGGCAGAGGGGACACCAACCACCTCCTCCCCGTGGGATTCAGTTCAGAGACTGGTAGCTCAGGTCTATCTGATGCGGAGCTTTGAGACGCTGATGATGAGGTTTTAGCTAGTCCTGCTTAGTTTTCAGGTCCGCTTTTTCGGCGTTGTCGTGGCCGGACCAGGCGGCCCATTGGCCGGCTCGCCGTATTATTATAGCCGGTAATGCGATCTGGGGACGCTGATGGAATTGGCCGGGCAGTGGGCGAGGGCGAATGATTCGCCGGGGAGGAAAGCGGGGTGGTCAGGTCGGGACGTCAGGTGCTCCGCCAAAAGAGCGACGTGACACAAGTCACG
>NC_057800.1:616813797-616818658 GCF_018294505.1 Triticum aestivum
GATCCAGCCACCGGCGCCGACGACGGTTCACCATGCATTCCGTCGGCGCCGGGGACCTGCTCCCTGCGGCCACATGCTACGAGCGCGCCCGCTGCAACCGCCTCCAGAGCGTAACAGACAATCACTGTGCGCCACTGGAGCTCTGGGGACCGGCCGGCCGGCACGCAGTACGTCCGGAGATGGCGAGGGCCAGGCCCAGGCGTCTGTGCGGGCAAGCTGGGTGATGAGTGGACGAATGAGTGCAGTGAGGCTCACTACTGCCGCCGTGCCCGTGCCCTCGACAGCGTGCGCCCACCGCCACTGAGGAATGGTGCGAGCGCACAGGGCCGGCCGTTGCCGCGCCGAGGAAGGGGACGAAAAGGGAGACGACAGCGAGAAGGACACGGGATTCGCTGCTGTTGGGGCATGTGATGCTTTTCTTTTGGCTCGCTCGCCCGCTCGCTGGTCCGTCTCGGTGGGCCTCCAACTCATACCACCGTATACTCCTACAGTACGTATATTGCTGCTGCGTGCAGCGTGCCAGCCACTATCAGGCAAGGCACGGCACTTGCCGTCGACCTGATTGACGAATCAAAATGATACTCCCCTCCTTTCTTTCTCCCGGCCACTGGCCAACTGGGAGTCAGCCAGCCAGAGGTGGCGCGGACGGGATCGCCAGGGCGGACGGAGCCCGGCACCTGCGCATGGGCGGGCAGGGCAGCCGGAGCAAGGAGCACGAGGCGGACTAGTTTATGCCCGGGCCTGCGAAGACGAGAATTCAATATTTGTGGCGGAGACGACGGACGGAGCCAGATCGGCATTAATGAGAAGCCCGGTCGCCAGGCCAGGCCGGCAGCACATGGCATGGAGGATTTCAGGTGAGCGCACGGAGAGGGCGAAGCCAAATCGAAACTTGTCACGGGGAGGCAGGCGGAGGGAGCAACAATGGCGACGGATCTCATTTGGACTAGTACAATAGACAGAGAAAACGCTCGAACTTCGAAGTTCGAACCAATTTTCAGGCCGGCGCTGGCTAGCTCCTGACCGGAGCACAAGCTTCATCGAAGCCTTATTTCAGGATATATTTTTCGGTACAGTGGAGGTTCTTGGGTGTGGCGGAATTATGTACACGGGACGGCACGTCGATGGGCTCTTGAGGTTCCTCCATGGACGCAGACCTGCACGTACGCTCAGCACCGCCGCGTCGCTCTCAGATGTTTTGGCTTGCGTTCCATCATCTGGGTGTCGGTCGAGAGAGACACGAGCACAGCGACTCTGCAACCAAACTGCTCTCGAGGCAAGCACGCCCGTGGATGCGATGATGGTGATAGGTGCCCGCCGCTGTTTTGTCCTCCGTGCGGGCTTTGCCGCGGCGAGAAAGCTCCGTCACAGCTGGCCGCATTGCATCTGCAGGAGGAGCGACTCGTCGAGGTCGACGACCATGCCGTCCATGAACGAGCCCTGGTGCTCGAGCTTCACGCTGCCGTAGGGGTGGCCGCCGCCGAGCGTCCCCGGCTGCAGCGTCGACGGCACGAAGGCGTGCCGTTGCCCGCCGTACGGCGGCGAGGGCTTCGTGTCGACGGTGGTGAGCGCGGACGGCGGGGACCCCGAGGGGCTGCCGCGGTCGTCGTCGTCGGGCACGTTGACGGTGGTGATGTCGTGGATGCTGGAGCGGCGCTTGTTGTCCTTGCCGCCGGAGGTGAGCCGGATGAAGTACTTCTGCGCGTGGCTGGCCACCTGCGTCGGCGTGCGGCTCGTCACGTAGTTGCGGGAGATGTTCCTCCAGTCCCCTCGCCCGTACTTCTTCAGCCCCTTCAAGAACAGCCTGCACGCGGAGCACGAACGCGATCAGATTTCCGCCACCAAGAATCCAAGCACAAGAAGAAGATCACGAAGATGGCGGCTTACCGGTGCTCCTCCTCCGTCCACGGGACGCCCTTCTTCCGCTCCTGGTCGGCGCGCCCGCGCTTGAGGCAGTAGCCGCGCCTGAACCCGCCGGCGCCGGCGGCGCCGCCGTCCCAGTCCAGGGTGAACCCGGACGAAGGGGACGAGCTGTCGTAGTGAGGGAACGGGACCAGCCCGGCCTCGATGAACCCCACGTCGTTCTCGAGGGCCCGGTAGTGGTTCACCACGTCGGCGACCGTCTTCCGGGGCAGCATCAGCGCGACCATCTCCCACCGGTCCGGCGCGTCCAGGTCGATCGCCGCGAGCGCCTCCTCGAACACCTTGTTCTCCTCCAGCGTCCACGCGCCCCCTCCGCGACGCTCCGGCTGCACGGCCCAGCACGGCTGCCCGGCGAAGTAGGGCGCCGGCGGCGGCAGCACGTCCGCCCACGCCTCCGCCATCATGTCGGCTCTAGTTGCTGCTACCTGAGCTGGCTTAGGGACGGCGAGCAATGGAGGAAGGCAGGAAAGTGGCGAAGGGGGGAGGTGGAAGGAGGCGCGCCTATATAGGGGAGGACCGGGGGAGTATCAAATTCCGGGCGGCTACAAAAAGTGGCCGGAGTTTATTCCGCCTCCACCGTTGGAGGCCTTGAGGAGATGAGCAAAAAGAAAGTGGATGCTTGTGATTGGGCCTTGGTGGAGTTTGTGGCCTCTCAACCAAGCACAAGAGGTAAAAGAGGAGAGTGCTAGCTAATAGTAACAAGATTCAGTTTTGTTGAATATATGTCTTGCTTTTTCAGACATGTATGAATTATTTTAACCGGAGGAATTGAATTTTTGACAAATCACTAAGGGGAGAGGATACATACCCGAATGCATTACTCAAAGACGAGTAAAAGGCGAGCTTTCCAATTGTGCGCTAGAGCGTGAAGAGAGGTATTGACGCCATGGCATGAAGGCATCCTTCTTAGAGACACTTTCGTATAAAGTTCAAAGAGTGAAGTCGCTAGCTAAATTTCTAACATTGGTCCTTGCAAAGTGGAGTTCGTTGCCAAAGACAAGCATGTTTCTGGAATCCCAAATCTTCCATAACAAGGAAAGAGCAATCGATGGCGAAATATCGTCATGGAGATCCGACAGCGTGGGGACAACCCAAATGAGCTCGATGGAGGGTGGCACCGGGTGAAGTAGGCCATCCCACATCTGGATGGCTACTGGGTACTGAACATGTGAAGGTCGTCATCAACTGGAGCCTCGCATCTAGGGCAGCAGTGGCCGTTGGGGTGAATTTTTTTTTTTTGCAAAAGGGGTGATGGTTTTCTTGAAGAGGTTGCTCTTGGAATTGAGTCGATCCTTGAAGAGACGAAATCGAAGGAATTGATCATGTTCCATAACTAGGATATGTAGGTGTACAATTTTTTGTTACACATGTAAGAAGTTATTCAGATTGTTTTTGAAACATGTTTTTATGAGACATTGTACAAAGTACAACATTATTGTGGCAGATATAATGCAAAGTAAAAAAAACTTGCACCACATAGCATATGTGCCTCCCTTTTGATAGCCGTAGGCATCGAAACCTAAGCCGCCATCTCCCACCTCTCCATCCTCCCTTCCCCTTGCCATTGCTTGGTACTAGTGGTTGGCCTAAGCCCCGACACTGGTCAATGAAGGCTGCGGTAGGGAGGTCTTTCGTCTGGTAGCCCTCAATGATGAGATGCAACCTATGAGCGATGGCTTGAGGCATAGAGCATGGTTGTGCAGCAGCAATGGTGGATTTTGTGTATGGGTAGGCGGTCTCTGGTGACGACGTCGGTGGCCACAATCCTATCACTAGGTACGCGTGCGGCAGCATCTGCCTGTTGTCTTACTTGGGCGCGGAGGTGACGACACGCTCCTGCTCTGCTAGGCGATTGCAGTGCCGGTACGGGGGATCTTGGATCTTCATAATCAGCGGCAACGATGATTATGTTTTGTCGCCACAGACAGAATGATGGAGCATGAGGACGGTGTGGGGTTGCCGAAGCATCCCGAATTGGGATTTTGGCAGTGCCAGTGACCTTTCTACCTCATCAATCTCCGTCACATGTGCGATGACAACCTTTGCTATTCGAGCCTTTGGTGTTGACTATATCTTGTTGTGGCTCGACTACTTGTGCGAGCATGGTCATTGTGTGGCAGTTCATGTCAATACCATATTGCACATGTAGGTGTCGGGATCGGGAATTGGTGGTGACAACAGATGATGACTTTGATTTGTTGGTGCTTCTCAAGTATCGATCCCGAGCTCCGGGGTGAACCCGAGGTCTAGCCCTAATTGGTTATGTCTGGCAATGTGTCATTACCTTATTGAGGCATTGCTCAGATTTGCAGGGACTTAGTCTTCATGGTGAAATAGCCTTTGGCGGTTCGATCTGGCGACGATGACGCTTGAGCGTCGTTCCCTTTCTGAAGGCGTTGCTCTTGGAGAACCTTTCTCGTTATACTTGTGATGTCAAGAGATGATTAGAGTGTATATGGTTGTTAATGTAGCTTATTGATCATTGTTTTGGTTGCTTTGAAGTTTTTTTAATCCACCTAGGTATAGCTTTGGCTTGAATGACTTTGTTGTTTTCGATGTGATTTTGTGTGTGTGTTAATGTTGACCGTGTGCATCATAGTTATGTAGGGGTGGGGTGTGTGCTAATTGTGTTTTGTATCCCCTAATGATCTATTTGAGTCAGTAAAATCCATTTTTATAAAAAAATATGGTCAACTATTTAAAGGGTGTGGCTAGATGCAAGTTGCCTGAATATTGAAACTGGGTCAATCGATTTGCCAGGATCAATTTCAACCGCTGGATAAAAACTAAACGTTTCAACTCGCCTCCCCCTCCCCTCCACCCCCATCCCTCGCCGCCCATGGCCACCGGGGCTCCCGTGACAGCCTCGTCGCACCGCCCTCCCTGAACCGCCCCCATCAATGGCCTTGCCATCATCCTCGGCCATCTCTCTAGCCTT
>NC_057800.1:616818827-616836845 GCF_018294505.1 Triticum aestivum
CTTGGGCGATGACCGGTTTTTTCTCCGGCGAAGTTGCCCCCCCCCCATCACTCCTACCTTCCTTCAAAATCGATTGCCCCAACTAAAGGATGCAAAGTGGTAGACACACACACGCACGCACACACTCGTGCCGTATACGCTGTTTGGTGGCGTGCATGTGTGCGCGCGCGCTTCTACCGTGCGCAGTGGCGGAGCCAGAACTTTTCTAGAGCCTGGGCAAGCTTGAGCCTATGTGTCTAATGTCGAAACTAAAATGTGATGTTCTGATAGATACAACATATAAAATAGCCCCGAACTTCGTTACCAGAAATCCACATTAATAACAAAAAAACGAATTTAAAAACAAGGTCATAAAAATATAGTTTCAAAGTGGACTAATATGTAACATATCGATATTCAGTTTCATAGACCAAAATGAATTTGAGACTTGACAATGAAAGTCATAGAAGCAGGCCAGCGGACATGGAGTATTTGATCCCGAGCTCACATGCTCCCGCATGAACAATACAATCCAAAAAATAGTAAATTTTTTTCAAAAAATCTGATTTTTTTGTGATGAACATTGATGAATTTTCTAACTGCGTGCAAAATTTCAGGTTGACATTCGTGGAGGTCTAGGTAAAAATATTAAAATCGATGGTCCAAAAAGACTATTGTTGGAAGCATTTTGGAGCATCAATTTTGTTATTTTTTGCCCAGACCTCCACGAATGTCATTTCAACCTAAAACTTTGCACGCAGTTAGAATATTCATCATGTTCATCACAAAAAAATCAGATTTTTTTTAAACTTTTACTTTTTTTTTGAATTTTACTGTTCATGCGGGAGCTATGAGCTCAGGATCAAAAGAGCACTTTCGCAAACTAACCTCATTCCACGCAAAAGTATAGCTATCCAAATTACCATCCAAATGTCCTAAAAAAATATTACTCTCTCTGTAAAGGAATATAAGAATATTTAGATCACTACTTTAGTAATCCAAACGCTCTTATATTTCTTTACGGAGGGAGTACAATATAAAAAACAGATTCGGAGTTCACATAAATTCAGAGCTTGTAGGAATAAATGGAACATAGAATAGTGTGTTAAAGAAAAGCACGAGGCAGATGTAATTTGTGATACTTGGTTGCGATGAATGTTCGAATACTATTTTTATCATGATATAAATTTCAACAGGTTGACCTACATGTGTGGATAGGCACATCAGTTAGCAATCTTACTTAATCTGATTACGAAGGAAAGAACGAGTAGGCAAGGTTGCAAGCCGTTCCTGCCTTCCCCGGGACAGATCCGCTCATCCCGCCGTCAGCCGCGCGCCGAGGCCAAGGCCAGCCTCCAGCCGCCGCCGCCAGTCTGTTTTCGCGCGATAGGCAGTCGAAGCCGAACAGCGCAGGTGGAGGCGAGCGATCAGCAAATAGAAACATCGATTAACCAACAGCCGAACGTGCGTGCGTGTCAACCTAGCGATTAACCGACAGCAGAATGTGGCTTGCTAGGCCTAGCTCTTACAAAGCCCATTACCAAACGAAGCCGGCCCAACACAATTCTTCCCGGGAAATCACGGTCCGTACGTCAATTTTTTCAGCTATCGCAGGACATCGTGCAGCGTACGCATAGGCATCGAGCCCGGGCAAGTGCCCAGCTGGCCGGGCGCTGGCTCCGCCCCTGACCGTGCGCAACAGCCAAACGATAGAGCAGCTTTCTCTAGTGTATTTGTACGTTGGAATCCACTCGTGCAGCTGTTGTGCGAGACTGGGAGGTGTTGCGTTGCATTCATTTCTCTACTGCCATTTGCTGTTCGTAGTATTGTATAATCCTGGTCCTGGAGGTTCTCTTCTTTTTGGCAAAGCAAGTTTTGCAAAAAAAAAAAAAAACAATCGAAAGCAAGCAGGTTGTGCATTTGTTTACTTTGTCGCTGATTTTAAATTCAGGATAGTTTAATACGATCCTGAGTGGTCGCACCCAACCTTTGCCGACAGAAATGTAATGCGTAATTATGTGAACGTGGGCCAGACTCCAGGGTTCCTCAAAAAACAAAGAGACTAGTAGTGAAATTTTTAATCACCCAATAAACTACATTTTCCCCGTAGGGTCCAAATGCGCATTAGATGTACGTAATACTGATGGAGTATCACAGTACAAGTTCACCGAACTTGGTACATGGAGCTCCAGAAAAAAATGATGGCCTGCCTCATTTGCGTAGGCAGAATCTCAGATTCACGGGCCAGCTCGCACGGGGTAGCCGCCTGTGGACCGCATCGCTCTCGCGCCTGCGTGATCTGTACCCGAGCCGTGTGCGGGTGCGGGTGCGTACGACAGGCGGCAACAGTAGACCTGGTGCAATCAAGAAGAGCAGAGAGTGATGGGCGTGTTTGGAATACGTAGGCGTGCACATTTTTTTTTGAGCAACTTTTTTTTTTTGAGCAACACGTAGGCGTGCACATAATTGGCGCTGCAACAATGTTGTGCCGGTGCCACATAATAAGTGCTAGCTACGGGGTCACTGTCGTAGGCTTCATCGGTTACCAACCTGGATGCTTGAGGACCACGGCACAGTGGCGCGTATAAATGATTGTCGTGGGTGTCTAGGGATGGATACAAAATTAGACTCCCTTCGTCCCATAATATATGATGGGACGGAAGGAGTAGTATATTATGAAACAGAGGGAGTAGTAGTGTAGATTCTTTTTTCAAAACGAGGCAATAGATTTGCATCATGGATTAATTAAGCGGAATATAATTGCCCAGTAAACTAATGAAAACCAGACGACATACAAGACAACCATATATGGATTACTCACAGAGCATGCAACCCTCTAATCGCATGATCAGCCCGACACCATATCCAACACACAATGACCATCAACCCCATGCACTTCTACATCGCAAAGAAATCCCCTACGACCATACCTTGGCCGACCACGGGCACCACCAAATCCACGTAGACAAGTCAGGTCATAAGGACAACCCAAGAGACTGAAGACCATCCATCAAGCAGCTGCGGACATCTTCCTTGTGACGCCAACAACAGCGGTTCCAAGGAACGAAGTAGCTTGATTGAAGCACTGCCACTTACATAGGTTTCTTCCCTAGCTGGATGAAAAAGGCTGCTGCTCAAGCACTGCCGCAGGGTGACAAAATAGAGCTGCTGATGGAATTGACTAGAAGTCAAGGTGTCTTTGTTTTAGATAGAAATCAAGGTGTCTTCATTGCACTTCTTAGTTCTTAATCTCTTATAGAAGGGAATCACCAATGACTCATCGTTCCAAACTAATCCTCTGCCTCTAGTCATTCTTATACTGATGCGCGTTGGTCCTAAATAAATGGTTTTTTACCCCTTTTCGCGACGACATCTGGAACCGTCGCTAAGTGAGTGTGTGCGATAGGGTGTCCTTTCCACACGACCCAGAAATCTCGGGGATAGGCCCTCCTGGGACCCAGGCTGGGGCCGTGTGCGATCGGACGAGGCATCGAAACCCAATCATTTCCGTAGGTATGTACATCCCATACGGTGAATCTCAGAAATCAATTTTGTAGGTATGTACATCCCACACGGTGAATCCCAGAAATCATTTCCGTAGTATGTACATCCCACACGGTAATCCGAAAAAATCATTTTCGTAGGTATGTACATCCCACACGGTGAATCCCAAGAAAACATTTCCGTTCGTATGTATATCACACACAGTCAATCCAAGGAATACGTTTCCGTTCTTATGTACATCCCATACAGTCAATCCAGGGAAAACGTTTCCGTTCGGACGTAAATCCCACACAGTTTTATGTGTAGACTCGTGTGTGAAAGGTGTAACTATCACACACAGTCTTCCTTGGTTAACTGTTTGCTTTTATCAACTATATCACACATGATTTGATGAAGAAAACTGTGTGACATTGGGCTATCCATCGCAACCTCTTTTACTGCTAGAACCGTTTGCAAAGGTTCATGACACATTTAGCAGGTTTATTAGTTTACAATTAATAATTTTAATATTACGCAAATTCACATTTCATATCGAACAGCTGTTTGCCAATTTCATATCAGGCACATAAATATATTATAACATCACAGTATGGTAGCTACATGAAAACAACACAGTATAACATATAGCTAGTTCAACTTCATAAGAACAATATATTCATTTTCCTAATCGAGATCATCCAGGCTCGTCTTATCTACCTCTGCTTTCAGTTCAGTAAGCACCCGTTTTGCACGGGCCAACTGGGAAAGTGCCTCTTCCTTCGCCAACACCATCTTAGCAAAATCTTTTAAAAAAAATCTGAGCTCATTCTCCACCTTCAACTTTTTATCCCGCATCTTGAAATATGCTTCAGCGTTGACAAGACTTTCTCCAAGCCTAGCTATGTTCACTTCCTCATACATGCTCCAGAGCTTCATTAGACACATCTTCAAAGATTGTGGCCACTCTTGATCAACCCACTCCAAGTAAGAACCCTTCCGTTCATCCTATAATATTTAAAACTAGACCAGTAACAATTGTAGGGGAAATGGATTTATAACAACATAGAAAATCACCAATTCTTATTTTGAAAAACTGAAGAAATATGTTAATTATGACATATCTTCTCAAAAAGATCAATGTGCAAATGAAATAATTGGTACTGAGACAACAACCAAATTGTACAATAAATAACAAATTGAACATTTTATGAGGAAGGTAAATATAACTGCAACAGCATAGAGACAGTGTTTGGATGACAACAAATTGATACTAACAGGTGTACATGCACAAATTTAGTAACATAGAACTAATAGCACTAAGGCCATCCACTATGTATGCCAAAATTGGTGTAAAGACAACTGTTGCTACATCTCGCACAGGTGCCCTGAACAAGCGAGCCGATGCAGCGGAAAAAAATCAGGGACCCATACTCCGGAGCACGTAGTTGCTCCGATGCCCAGTTCCTTCGTGCCATAAAGATTTAGTATTTTACTACTTGGCTGCTCGGATGTGTGGACCAAAGTTGGCTGCACAAACTGCTGAAGCGGTGCCAAATAATTTTCTAATGACACCGTTGATGAGATGACAACAATTTAAGATGCCAGGTACAAACTGTGACACTGTCTTAGGATGTGTTTGGTTGAAGGTGTGGTATGAATGGGTTGGGACCGTGACAGTATGTGAATCACATCTAACAAATGATTTGTAACAATGGAAGAGGGTCTAACCTTCTCTACACATGCCAGAAACTTCCTCCCAGTGTCCATAGAATCAAACGCAAGTAGCTTCATGCATGGATATTGATGATGACAACGAGCAGATAGATCTTCAGCCACCCTGCTCCATTCGTTGCCACTGATGGTCTTAGGGAGCTACATGAGGAAGAAACTACTCAAATCGACCTCCGGGTAAAAATCCTTCATTCCAAGTCATAGCCCGAGAGAGAGAAGAGAGGCATACCCGGGTGGTGAAGGAGTAGTCGCCGGAGGAGGAACCGCTGGAGATGTCTTTGAAGAAGACCATGGCGACCCCGGCGGTAGGATGCGAGACGGCGAGAGGGAGGAAGTGGCTATAGCTTAGCAAGGAAGGAAGGAAGGAAGGAAGGAAGGAGGAAACAGGGGAAATGTGACTTGTGGTCGGGGAGAAAAGGGGGTGGGGAAGGGGGGAAGGGGGCGGGGTATATATTTTGGCGGCAGGCCAAAATTTTGGAAATGTGAAGGGAAACTTTGCGCGCGGTGTCGCCGGGCCATTCACTTTGAACGATTGTGTGCATCACAAACGATTCTTCTTCTTTACGCGCATGGGATGAGTTTGATAATTCAAATTTTGGTCCCAAGGCATGGGCACATTCACTTTGAACACGCGCGGTGCCGGCGGACCATTCACTTTGAACGATTGTGTGCATCGCAAACGATTCTTCTGCTTTACGCGCATTCGAACAACATCTACATGCAACGCCTAACCAAAACGTTTTGAAAAATTATATATGTGTACTTGTGTGCGAGTTAATTCCATGTGCAGTAAATTAGAAGGAATTTTCAAATATATTGGTCTCACGACATGGACACATGCATACGTATGCATGGAGTGACATGGCATTTTAATTCAGAAAATAGAAAAATGATGAGAAACACATGAAACCTTGGTTGATGTAATGTCATGCCACCAGATGATGTGGTAAAGAAATTGGCATGTTTGACGAATGTTTGGACACACACCCCTCACAAACCGGAGCAACTCGCTAGAAGGTTCGTGGTTCCGAGAGGGAACAATGCATGTTTGATGACGAATGGGACATAGCTTCCTCTTACGGCCTTCAAATTTTTTCATACATTTAACGTGCACTAATACAACTATCATGTGAAAATTTGGCAAATTTCAGGGGTCATTTGACCTTTCAAAGACATTTAAGTGATTTCCTAACCATTTAATGACCGTAATTCAAATTTGGACTATATCTACATGCAACGCATAACCATAATAGTTTGACAAATCATATTTTTGTGTACTTGTGTGCGAGTTAATTACATGTGCAGTAAATTCGAAGGAATTTTCAAACATATTGGTGTTAAGGCATGGGCACGTGCATGGAGTGCATGCCATGGCATTTTAATTCCAAAAAAAATCGAAAATTGATCAGAAAAACATGAAACCTTGCTTGATTTAATGGCATGCCACCAAGATGATGTGGTAAAAAATTGGCCTATTTAACGAAAGTTTGGACACACACCCCTCACAAACCGGAGCAACTCACTAGAAGGTTCATGGTTCCGAGAGGGAACAATGCATGTTTGCTGACGGACGGGAGATAGCTTCCTCTTACGGCTTTCAAAATTTTTTCCTACGTTTAACGTGCACTAATACAACTGTCATGTGAAAATTTGGAAAATTTCAAGGGTCATTTGACCTTTTAAAGACATTTAAGTGATTTTCTAACCATTTAATGACCGCGATTCAAATTTGAACTACATCTGCATGCAACGCCTAACCTAAACGGTTTGAAAAATCATATTTTTGTGTACTTGTGTGCGAGTTAAAAAATCATCAGACGATGTCAATATCTGGTGTTCAAAAAAGAAAATGTAAAGATCTGGCAAGACAACCGGCCCCCACACGATTGACAGTCTATCTCGCGGCTCGAAGTTTGGTAGGTGAATGGCGGGGATCATTAATCAGACACGGTTCTGCATTGGAAACCGTCAGCTATTATGTTCACACATGAATTTTGGCTATTATGTTCACACATGGATTTTGGAGCGGGAATCGTGTGTAATTCAAACTACAGTACTCATAAATTCCGGCGACCGGCGTTTGTAATGTCCCCGTTGATCTATATTCCCACCACCAATAAATACTACCTTGCTCACGTTGTCCCGCCTGCATTCTCATCTACATCGTTCCCTCGCTCGCCATCTCTCTCTCTCTTTCTCTCTCTCAAATCTCTGCCATGGCGCCGCCGGTCTGCCCACGCGCCGACGAGGAGTCACCGCCCAATGAGGATGCTCACTCGATTAGCAGTGACGAGGACCCCTATGCGCCGCCTGACGAGGTTGCGTTGGACCCCCCAACTTTGGATTAGTTTTGGGGCTAGTACAATCTTTGTCAGTGGAAGTTGCTGCCGCCGGCTGAGAAAGCCAGGCAAGTGGCGTTCAAGAAGGAGATGGCGGAGGAGGAAGCCAGGTACCAGGCTGCCTGTGAAGCCCATGATGGTGCCTGGAAAAAGGAGGCGGCGGAGCTTTGGGGGCGGGCGCATCATCATGCCGAGGAGGTGTACGAAGACGGGTACTTCACGAGGAAGGTCATAGGTGCTGGGCGCCTCGTCGCTGCGTGGAGGTGGGCTGATAAGCTCCATCGTGCCACCGACAAGGAGCTCCGATGGGCGCCCAACGAAATGGCAAGATCGGTCGCGCGCGTCCACCAGCAAGAGGCAGATCGGTATGTCAAGCACTGCGAGGCGGAGGAGTCGGAGTACTGCCTCCGCACTGGGAAGATGCCGCACACCAGGGAGCTGATGGCGAGGGGCTACCGGAATACTGGCCCCAGGAGGGATTATTAGTTTTAGTATTGTCCATTTTCAATTTTATTCATTGTACATAGTAGTTAAGTATCATCACGTATGTGCGATGATATTATATATATATATATTCTGTGATGATCTAATGAACAATTAATATATATATATATTGTGAATTTAATTTTCTATCTATTTTTGTATACTAATTTGAATCTAGCTGTTATCATCCACATATACAGAATTGAAAGCGTATACACACACATTGAAACAGAACATATAAGAATGGAAAAAGAGTACACACATTGAAATAGAGCAATAAACAGAGCAATACTATGATTGTTGTGAATACAAAGCTATCCACATCGAAACAAGTTTTCAAAATAAAACGCGTCCATGAGACCATGACCGGTAGCCCTTGCCTAGGGTAGCTCTTGGCTCTGCCTGAACTCGTGCAGGCATTCGTCCAAGCGGCCGACACGCTCGTGGTACATCTGGAGCGCAATCTCGAGCTCCAAGTTGGCTATTTCATCGGAGATCACCAGCTCGAGGATGCGACAGCCATGTTCCTCTACTGCGCCCAGGTGGACACTTGGGGCAAGGAGGCGGTCGAGCCTACAGACCAGCGCGTTGGCATCCAGCGGGCCGCGGACAAGGCGAACGGTGGCACCCATGCGAACGGCGCGGCGGGCGTCCGGTGCAAGTACGGCGTGACCGACATCTGGTGCAAGTACGACGCTGGGGCCTCTGCCCACTCCTGGTGAGGAATGGGGGTACTGACGGGACGTGTACCCAGCTGCGACTCCGTGTCGACAGTAGGCAAGCGCCGATGGATCCGCTCTTGCTGTGCGGCACGCCGCGCCTCTCGCTCTGCGGCGCTCCAAACGGTCTCGCCATGCGGTGAGCCATAGCCTATCGGCGCGGACGCGCCTAGCTTGCTCTGCGGCACGCCATCGATCATGTTGTGCGGCGAGTTGCAGCCTGTCGGCGCTGACATGCCTATCTTGATCCGCGATGCTCAAGCGCCATGCGCAAAGGTCTGCTCAACCCTGGCGATGACACGCATCACAACGTCGTCCATCACGTCGCCGGGGAGCGCCTCGGCCTCGACGGGCCGTGGCGCCTACTCGTTTTCCTCGTCGACGAGGTTGATGGCAGATGCGGTGCTTTGGAGGGTTGGCATGCTTGGAAAAGGTGGATGTGCTACAGGCTTCGCTTGTCGCCTCCGTGCGTCGCGCCCCCACTATGCGCAATATAGCAGGGTGGCGGGAAACATGTGAGGAAATGGCGGGAAACGGTGGCGTGTTCATAAAATGCCATCAATTAATGGAAACTTAGCATCGAGCTAGCACAAGAAGTAGATGATGATCAGATGAACACGGACCACACTAGGGATCCCGTCGGTGATGAATTCATCAATCCCAAACGGTTGAATACTAGCAAGTGTTTTCCCACAACAAACACGGCCTATTCCATCACAAATATGTCGGATGGATCAATTGTATGCCACGTATCCGGATGACCGCCCAGCCCACAATGGCCAATAGATATTGTGTAGACAGAGCATATCACATATGTCTTAATAGAAGCAATCGTTTGCGTTATTATCGGTCTTCGCACAATTTCTGATTACAGACCTGTTTGCCACGTATCACACACATCTTGTTATATTGAACCGTTTATGTTCTCTTGCCTAATCACAAACAATTCATCCGAGTGAACCGCATGCTGTACATCGCACACACCTTGACCGGGCTGTCCATTTCTTTTGTGTTGCCTAATCACAAACAGTTCATCCGAGTGAACCGTATGTTGTACATCGCACACACCTTCATCTGGTTGCTCGTTTCTTTTGTTCCTCCTCATCGCAAACAGATAATTGAACTAAACCGTATGCCCTTCATCGCACACGCAACTAAAACCTGAACCGTGTTTGATGCATCCGTCATCGCAAACATTTTATACATTTTGACGGCTTTCCTACACCGTTTGCGATCATTGCATCGCACACAGTTTCTCGAAGGGTCTCTGATCGTAGTGTCGCGTTAGCAGCATCCTGCAGTAGTGTTACTACTTAGCCTTTCTATGAGAAGTTTTGTTCCCAAAATGGCAATGTACTCACACCAGCAGAAATATTTTAAATTTACAAGATAACACATTTCAAATATAGGGTTACATGCTCCCCTATAGAAAGTAAGAGGCGAGGATGTGCTCTCTCTTGAAATAGAAGATGTAGAGTTTTGTCCGTTAGTGTGGACACATGTGGAAACTTCTCAATATCGAGCAATAAACTCAACTGAAAGAACATGTGGTGCCCCCATGTTTGATTTTGGTAATTGATGACAATCTCTATGGACTAATGATTGCCTTGAGTTATATTTGAAGGGTTTGTCCGTAGGCATTTCTTGAAGTCCACTTGTTGGTTTCTTAGGAGTTTATAAGTTGACCAAGGTGCTATCCAAGGAGTTATCCAAAAGAATGGTCATGATACAAGGCTCATCAAGACTAAGTACAAAGAGTGATTCAAGTTGATCGACACACAAAGCGTAGAAGATGACAAGCGGGATCAAGTGATCCCATGGTATAGTAAGCATTATCAAGTATGCTTTGTGTACTAACCCATGGTCTACGTGAGAGTTGTATGTGGGGTTAGGTATGTTTCCATGGGCTTGTGTCAAGAGGAAGATCTCATACAACCCATGAAGGATGACATCAAGTGGTGATCGTCATCAAGATTGCGGTGTGCAACTTCAAGTGAAGCATCACGAAGAGATCTGCTACCTCTTGAGCATGCGTTGGTTTTCACTTGAAGAGGAAAGGGTGATGCAGCAAAGTAGCGTAAGTATTTACCTCGGTTTTTGAGAACCAAGGTATCAATCCAGTAGGAGATAACATGCAAGTCACCTAATACCTGCACAAACAATCGAGAACCTCGCAACCAACGCGATAAAGGGGTTGTCAATCCCTTCACGGTCACTTACGAAACTGAGATCTGATAATGATAATAAGATAAATATTTTTGGTATTTTTTGTATAGATTGCAAAATAGTAAACGAGATGCGATGTAAATAAAAGAGATGCAATATAATAAGGAAGAGACCCGGGGGCCATAGGTTTCACTAGTGGCTTCTCTCATGATAGCAAGTATTATGGTGGGTGAACAAATTACTGCCGAGCAATTGATAGAAGAGCGCATAGTTATGAGAATATCTAGGCAATGATTATGAAATATAGGTATCATGTCCGTGTTAAGTAGACCGAAACGATTCTGCATCTACTACTGTTACTCTACACATCGACCGCTATCCAACATGCATCTAGAGTATTAAGTTCATAAGAATAGAGTAACACATTAGGCAAGATGACATGATGTAGAGGGATAAACTCAAGCAAGATGATATAAACCCCATCTTTTTATCCTTGATGGCAACAATACAATATGTGCCTTGCTGCCCCTACTGTCACTAGGAAAGGACACCGCAAGATTGAATCCAAAGCTAAGCACTTCTCCCATTGCAAGAAAGATCAATCTAGTAGGCCAAACTAAACCGATAATTCAAAGAGACTTGCAAAGATATCAAATCATGCATATAAGAATTCAGAGAAGAACCAAATATTGTTCATAGATAAACTTGATCATAAATCCACAATTCATAGGATCTCGGAAAACACACCGCAAAAGAAGATTACATCGAATAGATCTCCAAGAGCATCGAGGAGAACTTTGTATAGAGAACCAAAGAGAGAGAGAAGAAGCCATTTAGCTAATAACTATGGTCCCGAAGGTCTGTGGTAAACTACTCACACATCATCGGAGAGGCTATGGTGTTGATGTATAAGCCCTCCATGATCGATTCCCCCTCCGGCAGATCGCCGAAAAAGGCCCCAGATGGGATCTCACGGGTACAGAAGGTTGCGGCAGTGGAAAAGTGGTTTCGTGGCTCCCCTGGATGTTTTTAGGGTATAAGAGTATATATAGGCGAAAGAAGTACGTTGATGGAGCTATGAGGGGCCCACGAGGGTGGGGGCGCACCTACCCCCCTAGGCGCGCCCTCCTGCCTCATGGCCGCCTCGTTGCATCTCTGACTTCCACTCCAAGTCTCCTGGATTGCGTTTGTTCCAAGAAAGATCCTCGCAAAGCTTTCATTCCGTTTGGATTCCGTTTGATATTCCTTTTCTATGAAACACTGAAATAGACAAAAAACAGAAACTGGCACTAGGCCTCCAGTTAATAGGTTAGTCCCAAAAATAATATAAAAGATCATATTAACGCCCATTAAACATCGAAAACAGATAATATAATAGCATGGAACGATCAAAAATAATAGATACGTTGGAGACGTATCAAGATCACATGCTTGATTCTTTCCGTCCATGGTGGTGACAATGGACTTGTGAAGATGTGTCGAAGAGTGGGTCTCCCATAGTGACTATGGGGGAACAATCTACTAGTCTTCATCAAGTCAACACAATCAAGAAAGGTGGTCCAACTTGAGGAAGTCAAGATCGTCATCATCTAGCTTAAGGGGACTATGTGCAAGACAAAGGTTTGCCCTTGATAGGTTGTTGGAAATATGCCCTAGAGGCAATAATAAGTTCGTTATTATCATATTTCCCTGTTCATGATAAACGTTTATTAACCATGCTAGAATTGTATTGATCAGAAACTCAGATACATGTGTGGATACATAGACAACATCGTGTCCCTAGTGAGCCTCTACTAGACTAGCTCGTTGATCAAAAGATGGTTAAGGTTTCCTAACCATAGACATATGTTGTCACTTGATAATAGGATCACATCATTAGGAGAATGATGTGATGGACAAGATCCATCCATTAGCATAGTATATGATCGTTCAGTTTTTGCTACTGCTTTCTTAATGTCAAATACATATTCCTTCGACCATGCGATCATGCAACTCCCGGATACCAGGACTTGGAGGGGCTGTTTCCCATGCCCCACCACCTATCTATAAAGGGGAGGGGGCACCCCAAGAGGAGACACCAAGCCCTTGGCGCCCCTCTCTCTCCCGTTACTCCGTAGTTCCACCGCCTCGTCCCGACGATGCTTAGCGAAGCATTGTCGGTGCTCCATGATACGTCCCCAACGTATCTATAATTTATGAAGTATTCATGTTGTTATATTATCATTCTTGGATGTTTTACAATCATTTTATAGCAACTTTATATCATTTATTGGGACTAACCTATTGACCCAGTGCCCAATGCCAGTTGCTGTTTTTTGCTTGTTTTTTACATCACAGGAAATCAATATCAAACAGAGTCCAAACACCGCGAAATTTTTAGTGGATGTTCTTGAGATGTCACGATCTTGATGTATCGCGGGCTTTGTTAATATAGTTCGATCATATGGTGTTTTCCCCTCTCTATCTTGTGATGAATTGTTTTCCCTTTGAGATTTTGTTTTATCGGATTGAATACTTTTATGGATTTGAGAGAACTTGATATATGTCTTGCAAATGAATACTCATGGTGATAATGGGGTATCGTATTGATTCACTTGATGTATGTTTTGGCAGTTTTGGCACTCAATTCGCTGATTCCCGCGGTGACATTGGGGTAATGTATGCATAGGGGTTGATGCACGTTCTTGTCTTTGTTTCTCCGGTAGAAATCTTGGGGCACTCTTTGAGGTTCTTTGTGTTGGATTGAGTATTTTGAATCTGCAATTATTTGGTGTTATTTTAGTACGAACTCTTGGATAGATCGATCGAAAAGAATAGCTTCGAGGTGGTTTTGTGCCCTACAAACGATTTCTTCTTATGTTCTCCGCTAGATAGGAACTTTGGAGTGATTCTTCATCGCACTTTGAGGGATGGTTATATGATCCAATTATATTAGCATTGTTGACAGATTGCACTAGCGAAAGTACGGACCCTAGGCCTCATTTTCTATTGGGGAACGTAGTAATTTCAAAAAATTTCCTACGCACACGCAAGATCATGGTGATGCATAGCAACGAGAGGGGAGAGTGTTGTCTACGTACCCTCATAGACCGACAGCAAAAGCGTTATGACAATGCAGTTGATGTAGTCATACGTCTTCATGGCCCGACCGATCAAGCACCGAAACTACGACACCTCCGAGTTCTAGCACACGTTCAGCTCGATGACGATCCCCGGACTCCGATCCAGCAAAGTGTCGGGGAAGAGTTCCGTCAGCACGACAGCGTGGTGACGATCTTGATGTTCTACTGTCGCAGGGCTTCACCTAAGCACCACTACAATATTATCAAGGACTATGGTGGAGGGGGGCACCGCACACGGCTAAGAGAACGATCTTGAAGATCAACTTATGTGTCTAGAGGTGCCCCCCTGCCCCCGTATATAAAGGAGCAAGGGGGGGTGCGGCCGGCCCTAGGAGGAGGCGCGCAGGAGGAGTCCCACTCCTACCGAGAGTAGGACTCCCCCCTTTCCCTAGTTGGATTAGGACTTGGGGGGAAGGAGGAGAGGGAAGAAAGGAAAGGGGGGCGCCGCCCCCCCTCCTTGTCCAATTCGGACTTGGGGGGAAGGGGCGTGCGGCAGCCCCTAGGCCTCCTCTCCTCTTCCTCCACTAGGCCCATTAAGGCCCATTAGGTTACCGGGGGGTTCCGGTAACCTCCCGGTACTCGGTAAAATGCCGATTTCACCCGGAACACTTCCGATGTCCAAACATAGGCTTTCAATATATCAATCTTTATGTCTCGACCATTTCGAGACTCCTCGTCATGTCCGTGATCACATCCGGGACTCTGAACAAACTTCGGTACATCAAAATATATAAACTCATAATGAAAAAGTCATCATAACGTTAAGCGTGCGGACCCTACGGGTTCGAGAACAATGTAGACATGACCGAGACACGTCTCCGGTCAATAACCAATAGCGGAACCTGGATGCTCATATTGGCTCCTACATATTCTACGAAGATCTTTATCGGTCAGACCGCATAACAACATACATTGTTCCCTTTGTCATCGGTATGTTACTTGCCCGAGATTCGATTGTCGGTATCTCAATACCTAGTTCAATCTCATTACCGGCAAGTCTCATTACTCGTTTTATAATACATCATCTCGCAACTAACTCATTAGTTGCAATGCTTGCAAGGCTTATGTGATGTGCATTACCGAGAGGGCCCAGAGATACCTCCCCGACAATCGGAGTGACAAATCCTAATCTCGAAATACGCCAACCCAACATGTACCTTTGGAGACACCTGTAGAGCTCCTTTATAATCACCCAGTTATGTTGTGACGTTTGGTAGCACACAAAGTGTTCCTCCGGCAAACGGGAGTTGCATAATCTCATAGTCATAGGAACATGTATAAGTCATGAAGAAAGCAATAGCAACATACTAAACGATCGGGTGCTAAGCTAATGGAATGGGTCATGTCAATCACATCATTCTCCTAATGATGTGATCCCGTTAATCAAATGACAACACATGTCTATGGTTAGGAAACATAACCATCTTTGATTAATGAGCTAGTCAAGTAGAGGCACACTAGTGACTTTAGTTTGTCTATGTATTCACACAGGTATTATGTTTCCGGATAATACAATTCTAGCATGAATAATAAATATTTATCATGATATAAGGAAATAAATAATAACTTTATTATTGCCTCTAGGGCATATTTCCTTCATTTTCAAGCATTGCAATACTATTTTTTGCTCCGTTTTATCAATTGCTACCTTGTTGTTTTTATTTATTTAGATTATAAAAATATATTTCTACCATCAATATTACACTTTTATCACCATCTCTTCGCCGAACTAGTGCACCTATACAATTTGCCATTGTATTGGCTATGTTGGGGACACAAGAGATTTCTTGTATTTAATTGCAGGGTTGTCTGAGAGAGCCATATTCATCCCACACCTCCCACGGATTGATAACCCTTAGGTCATCCACTTGAGGGAAAATTGGTACTGACCTACAAAACTATGCACTTGGAGGCCCAATAAGAGTCTACAAGAATAAAGTTGCGTAGTAGACATCAAGCTCTTTTCTGGCGCCGTTGTCGGGGAGGTGAGTGCATTGTAGTGACCCGACCTCAGATGGTCAAGTCTGTGTGCTTCAGTGTCATCCCTGGATCGGTAATGCTGACACACACAGTACTCGAAGGATTTATAACAGAGTAGCAATCACACACTTATTACATCGAATGTCTCAAGAGAGAACTTATTACAATAATATGGCTTAAGGCCATCTAATACGATAACAACGGAAGGCTTGGAAGATAAAGTGAGTCCATCAACTCCAGCGGTAAAGCTGAGCTGCACGGCAACGACCTAACGAACCTTACTCCTCGTTTGAAAAGTCTGCAACATAATACCTTGCAGCCCGAAAACGGGTCAGCACATGGAATATGCTGGCAATGTAACACAGTAGAGCAAGAACAGAATAATACTATCACTACATGCATATTTGGCTGGTGGAAAGCTCTATGGTTACAATTTTGCGAAAAGCCAATTTTTCCCTACAACAAAGGAATAGATTTTATTTAACTATCATGGTAGTTGAAACATCATTGAGAAGGTTCCTCCAACTCAATCCCAATTAAAGTGATTAACAACCCAACAATATTAATTAAGAGTGATGAGATACATGTGATAATCCAAGTAGTAGATACTCAAGAATTTGTCCATAACCGGGGACACGGCTAACCATAATTAGTTTGTACACTCTGCAGAGGTTTGCGCACTTTTCCCCACAAGACTCGATCGCCTCCGTTTGATTTCTCGCACTACATGGTGTTTGAGAAACGGATGACCGAGACACAGTCTTTCAGAAACATTAACTCTCTACTCCCGACAGACCATACCAAACCTACATCCCACTACATGCTGATCTGCCTCTTCAAGAGCTTCACGTAACTTACTCAACTATGCTAGAGCCCATAATAGCTTGTGGCTGCACACGGAAGTTTCTAGTATGAATCATCTCAGTTCCCTTTGAGCCTGGGTGGCGGCCCATAGGAAGATCACACGGGTACTCTGGGATTTCCAAAAAAATACAGGCAACACTGGGTACTCCAGGTGCCTCAATCCACCCAGATGTTTGATTAAGTTGCCACCTTAAGTTGAACCATTAATTAACAAGCTCACATCTGTCATGTATTTCACTCAAACCCAAACCACGTCTATGAGCATAGCATAGCATAGTATATAAAAGCAACGCGTAGAGTAACTCCCAAGGGTTTGAATGTAACAGGGCAATAGGTTCTACCTCATCGACTACTTCCCAACCCACAAGTTAATGACATCCTAATCATGCAATGTTTGAGGATTGGAACTAATGCATAAAAATTGGGTGATAAAAGGGATATGATCAAAGTGTTACTTGCCTTGCTGACGATCTGCGAAACCTAGGGACTCGTAGTAGCACGCTTCGCACTCCGGGTGTTCTATCGCAAGCAAACAATAGCATACATAAGTAACAAGCAACGATGCACAAGCAAAACTCAAACAAAAGAGGTTGACCAGAAGTTTCAACTTAAGAACTCTGGTTCGCAAAAAGAATCAAATCAAATGGAGCAACGAAACTCAAACGGCGAAAGAAAGAAGCTTCGTTTACTAATCTGAAACTAGGTCAAATTTTACAGTAGAGAAAAATTGTTTGAGTTGGTTAAGAGGAAAGAGGGTTTCGAGACGAAACTCCAGGCGCTTGAATATCCTGATTCCGACTAACGAGCGAAAAGAAAAACAGAAACTAAGATCGGATCAGAAATCATGATCAGAGAAAATCGCGGAATAAATCCGATAAAAGAAAACTAACGAACAGACTAACGAACGAGCGTTCATTGGCTGTTTCTAACGGACGAAGAACCGTTCATTAAAACGATCGTTCGGACGAACGTCCGCCAAATAGAAGAACCGAGAAAAACCGGCGAATCCTAAAAAAAGGATCTAGGGTTCTAAAAAAACCGGTCGGTCTTTATAAAAAACCCGGCGGCGGGGCGCGACGGCTACCTTCGGCGAGAGGTCTGGCGGGGTGGCGGCTTAGGGGGCGGCGGCGCGGACTGCGGCGGCAGGCGGCA
>NC_057800.1:616837261-616845365 GCF_018294505.1 Triticum aestivum
GGGCGGGGCGGCTTGGAGGAGGGGGCAAGACGCGGCGGCGGAGAGGAATCCGGCTCGGACTCCTAGTCTGAGTCGGCGGCGGCGACGCTCGCGGGGAAGGCGGCGGCGGCGGCCTGGCACGGCTGGGCCTTAGGCCCAGTCGGCGCAGGACCCTCTTTTTTTTAAATAATTTCGCCAACCGAAATAAATCCTAAAAAAAAATCTAAAATGCCATAATAAATCTTCACCATCTAAATAAAATATTTAGAACGGGATGAACATTTTCTTGGCCCTAAAAATGCAATTTTGGAAAAAGTGCAATTTTTCTAATGCAAACAAAATTGTAATAAAATCCAAATAAAACAATTGTTTGGTTTTAATATTTTTCCTCCAATATTTCAATTATCTTGGAGAAGTCATATTATCTCTCATATATTTTAGTGTGAAATATTTTTGGAGAGAAAATAATTAAAACCAAAAATCCTCGTTTTCAAAATTTGATAGAGATCAAATTTGAAAACCGGGAAATCCCCAACTCTCACCGAGGGTCCTTGAGTTGCTTAGGATTTCGAGGATCGCGAGACGAAATGCGAATAAAATATGATATGCATGGATGACTATGTATAACATTCCAAATTGAAAATTTGGTATGTTACAAACCAACCACTTAAGATGAATCTCGCCCTCGAGATTCGGGTTGGCTAGAAAATAGGTGTGGGTGGTCTTTGCGAAGATCATCCTCCCGTTCCCAGGTGGCTTCATCCTCGGTATGGTGGCTGCACTGAACTTTACAAAACTTGATAACCTTACTACGGGTGACTCTATTGGCAAACTCAAGAATCTTAACTGGTTTCTCCTCATAAGTCAAATCACTGTCCAACTGAATCGCCTCCAGGGGTACTGTATCTCTTAGCGGTACATCTGCCATCTCAGCATGACACTTCTTCAGCTGTGAAACGTGAAACACGTCATGAACTCCTGACAATCCCTCGGGTAACTCCAACTTGTAGGCAACTTCTCCCATCCGTTCCAATATACGATACGGTCCTACAAATCTCGGGGCTAACTTTCCCTTAACTCCAAAACATTTCACTCCTCGCAAGGGTGATACTCGCAGATATGCTCGATCTCCAATTTCATAAGTTACCTCCTTGCGTTTTGAGTCTGCATAACTCTTCTGCCTGGACTGAGCAATCCTCAGTCTGTCACGAATCAATTTAACCTTCTCCTCAGACTCCTTGATCAAGTCTGGTCCAAACAACTATCGGTCTCCTACCTCGTCCCACATCAACGGTGTTCTGCACCTTCGTCCATACAGGGCTTCAAATGGGGCCATCTTCAAACTGGCTTGATAGCTATTGTTGTAGGAAAACTCTGCATATGGCATATTGTCATCCCAACTAGATCCATAATCTAGCACACAGGCTCTCAACATGTCCTCAAAAATTTGGTTGACTCTCTCTGTTTGTCCATCCGTCTGCGGGTGAAATGCTGTACTAAACTCCAATCTCATTCCCAAAGTCTGGTGCAACTGGTGCCAAAACTTTGAGGTAAACTGTGTTCCTCGATCTGATACGATGGTCCTCGGAACTCCATGCAGACATACTATCCTGGACATATATATCTTGGCCAACTTTGCACTTGTATAGGTGGTTTTCACTGGGATGAAGTGAGCTACTTTGGTCAAGCGATCAACTACTACCCATATGGAATCATATCCTGCTTTGGTCCTGGGCAATCCGGTGATAAAGTCCATGACCAGTTTATCCCACTTCCATTCGGGTATCGGCATAGGCTGTAACAGTCCTGCTGGCTTCTGATGTTCTGCCTTCACACGCTGACATACATCACATATGGCGACATACTCGGCAATATCCTTCTTCATACTGGTCCACCAGAAACGTTACTTCAAATCCAAATACATTTTGGTGTTTCCGGGGTGTATCGAGTAGGGTGAGTCATGGGCCTCGTGAAGTATTAACTTCCTGATCTCCTGGTTATTGGGCACATAAACTCGGTCCTCAAACCATAGGGTATCATGCTCATCCTCACGAAAACCTTTGGCCTTTCCTTTGTCCATCTTCTCCTTTATCTCGGCAATCTCTTTGTCATCCTTCTGAGCTTCCTGAATTTTGTCCAGCAATGTCGACTGGACCTCCATTGTTGCAATAAATCCTCTAGGAACAATCTCCAATCGAAGTTCCATGATGTCATCTGCTAATTCCTTCGGCAGTCCCTTGCTTTCAAGGATATTAGCATAACTCTTCCGGCTCAAAGCGTCTGCTACGACGTTGGCCTTTACTGGATGATAGTGTAGCTTCATGTCATAATCCTTTATAAGTTCCAACCATCTCCTCTATCGAAGGTTCAGCTCCTTCTGGGTGACAATGTACTTCAAACTCTTATGGTCCGTGTACACATCACAACAGTTTCCAATAAGGTAATGTCTCCAGGTCTTCAATGCATGTACTACGACTGCTAGCTCCAAATCATGTGTGGCATAGTTTAACTCATGAGGTTTCAGTTGTCGTGAGGCATATGAAACAACTCTCCCGTCCTGCATAAGCACACATCCAAGTCCTAAGCATGAGGCATCGCAGTACACTTGGAACTCCTTATGTATATCTGACAGTGTTAGCACTGGCGCTGTAGTCAAGCGTTTCTTCAATTCCTGGAAACTTGCCTCGCAATCTTCTGTCCATTTAAACTTAGTATCCTTCTTCAAAAGTTCAGTCATTGGCTTTGCAATCTTGGAAAAATTCTCGATGAATCTCCGGTAGTATCCTGCGAGTCCAAGAAAACTGCGGATCTCGCTAACTGAAGTGGGTGCCAACCATTCAGTGACTGACTGAATTTTGCTGGGGTCTACTGCTATACCTTCTCCCGATATAACATGTCCAAGGAACCCGACTTCCTTCAACCAAAATTCGCATTTGCTGAACTTAGCATACAACTGGTGTTCCCTAAGTTTCTCGAGAACTAAGCGCAAATGCTCCTTGTGCTCCTCCTCATTCTTCGAGTATACCATAATATCATCAATAAACACCACAACAAACTTGTCCAAATACTCCATGAACACCTTGTTCATCATGCTCATGAAATAGGCAGGGGCGTTAGTCAGTCCAAATGACATGACCGTGTACTCGTATAATCCATATCGTGTTGTGAACGCTGTCTTCGGTATATCCTTCTCTCGTATCTTCAACTGATGATACCCTGATCACAAATCAATCTTCGAAAACACTTTATCTCCTTGCAACTGATCAAACAGATCGTTGATCATCGGTAGTGGGTACTTGTTCTTAATCGTCACTTCATTTAATGCTCAATAATCAACAACCATCCTCAGGGATTTATCCTTCTTCTCAACCAAAAGTACTGGGGCTCCCCAAGGTGATGAACTTCTTTGGATGTATCCTTTCTCCAATAACTCCTTGATCCATTTCTTAATTTCGTCTAGATCATTTGTGGGCATCCGATAGGGTCTCTTGGATATTGGTCCTGTACCTGGCAACAGCTCTATCAAAAACTCAATGTCTCTATCCGGTGGCATGCCTGGTAACTCCTCTAGAAAAACATCCGGGTAATCCTTCACTACAGGCACTTCCTCCTGAACAACTCCCGTAAGGGCATTCACTTGACTCCTCCTAGGTACATGCCTAGATACATACTTAATCCTTTTTCCTTCCGGGGTGGTGAGATAAATCGACTTACTAGCACAGTCAATGCTTCCTCCAAACTTTGACATCCAGTCCATACCCAATATCACATCCAATCCTTGTGAATCCAAGATAATTAGGTCGGACGGAAAAACATGTGTACCAATGGTTAAGGGTATCTGGTCACACCATCGGCTAGCCATAAACTCTGCTCCGGGTGAACTCACTAAAAGAGGGGTCCTAAGGGTTTGGGTTGGTAGTTTAAACTTATCCACGAATCCCCTTGATATGTATGAATGCGATGCACCAGTATCGAAAAGAACTAGAGCGGTAAATGACTTAACCAAAAACTTATCTATTATCGCGTCCGGCTGCTCTTCAACCTCCTCCACGTTAACGTGGTTCACTTGTCCTTTGTTGAATGGATTTGGCTTCTTCCCAGCGCTCCCATTTCCATTTCAATTCTTTCCTTCAGGGCACTCCATGGCGTAGTGTCCAGTCTTCCCGCACTTGAAACAAGTAACATGACTTAAGTCCCTTTTGGCAGGTGTGGCTGGGTTGGGGCGGTTATGATTATTGTTGGTTCCGTTCCCATTCCCATTCTTAGAACCATTGTGGTTATGCGATCCTCCTCCAGTGTGGTTGTGACCTCCATGGTTATGAATAAGTCCTCCCGAGTTCGGGGTTAGGCAAGGCTTCTACTGAGCTCCAGAGTTATACTTCCCTTGTCCATACTTTCTCTTGCGGCTCTTAATCTGCTGCTGCTTCCCTTCAATCATAAGAGCCTTATCTACCAACTCCTGATAGTTGTTGAAGGTTGCTACCATCAACTGCATACTCATCTCATCATTCAGCCCTTCCATAAACTTCTCCTGTTTCGCGGCATCTGTGGCCACATCATCAGGGCCGTAGCGAGATAACTTGCTAAACTCATCCACGTACTGAGCCACAGTACGGTTCCCCTAGCGTAAGTTGCGGAACTCCCGCTTCTTCATTTGCATAGCTCCAGTGGAGACATGGGCTGTGCGGAAAGCTTGCTGAAACTGGTCCCAAGTGACAATGGCTATAGGGAAAGTGGTTGTGTAATTCTCCCACCATGAGGCTGCTGGTCCATCCAATTGATGTGCGACAAAGCGCACTCTCTCAGTATCTGTGCAACCTGCGGTGGTCAACTCCCTTCCAATACAGCGTGGCCAATCATCCGCAACTATGGGCTCGGTGCTACTGGAAAACACTGGCGGCTGTAACCTTAGAAAACGGGCTAGGTTGTCCACGGGCGGCGGGTTGTTGTTGTTGTTGTTGTTGCCCTGATTCTGAACTAGCAATTGCATCAAGGTATTCTGCTGTTGGATTAACTGGGTGAGCTCCGCTGGTAAGGCAAAACCGGTGCCACGTCTCGGAGGCATCTGAGGGGTTTAGATGGAAGAGATTTAGAATAGAGAAGGGGGTCTAATGAGAAAACACTACCCATATGCACATGAGACAAACACAATCATTTCACTCAATCAATCAAGCAAGGGCATACAAACGATCTAGAACTATCGCACAAGTGTTCAACTACTACTAAATACATGGGGGAATACTAGTGATATATGGTAGTCATCTAGAAATTTTGATCGGTGGAAGACTCCATGATGTCTGCTCCAGCTTCGTCTTCAAAGTCATCATCACTAGGATCGGAATCGGTGTCGTCGATGATGATGTAGTCCTCGGGGCGTATCTCCTTGGGTTCTTCTTCTTCTATTGGTGTTGGTCCTCCCATGAATACTCTGATCTTCTTGACTAAGTCGTCATTCTTCTCTAGTAGTGTCTTGATTTCCTCCTCATATCCATCGCGTGTAAACTTGAGTTCTTCCTCCAGCTCAATGATCCTAGTCTTCGCCTTCTTGAGGTCCATCATGTCCGTGCACATCTAGTTTTCCTAACGTCGGATGTGCTGGTTTAACTCCTGGATGAAAGCTGCAATGGATCTATCCTTCCTGGTGCTGATTACTTCCCATTGCTTGTCTCGGCGCCCACATATTTGGTAAATAGTGTCCTTAAGTTCCCTGTTGTAAACTTCTCCAATGCGTCCAATGGTAATGTGGGCTGCCATGCTCTTGCCTAGACTCCAGGTGGGTGCTTCGAAAGAAAACTCTATGGGTTTAGAAGTTGGCGAGAACGTCCTTCCTGGAACTTGTACTTGTATCCTCCAGCGCTCCTCTTCAGGTAAAGTGGCGTTGTACGTCCCGGTGAAACTTGGTATTCCAATGTTCAGGTACCTAGTGACTTCCTTCAAGTGACGTCCAAAAGATGTGTCTTCATTCGGTTGTGCAAACTTGTTCTTCATCTCCGTCATCCTAAAGAGTAGAAAATGGAGAGGAGTCAGAAATGAGAAGAGAGGTGTGACCTAGGGTTTATCTTAGTGGTCGTGTCCTACACTCAACGTGTGCTCTGATACCATCTCCTAGCGACCCAACCTCAGATGGTCAAGTCTCTGTGCTTCAGTGTCATCCCTGGATCGGTAATGCTGACACACACAATATTCGAAGGATTTATAACAGAGTAGCAATCACACACTTATTACATCGAATGTCTCAAGAGAGAACTTATTACAATAATATGGCTTAAGGCCATCTAATACGATAACAACGGAAGGCTTGGAAGATAAAGTGAGTCCATCAACTCCAACGGCAAAGCTGAGCTGCACGACAACGACCTAACGAACCTTACTCCTCGTCTGAAAAGTCTGCAACATAATACGTTGCAGCCCAAAAACGGGTCAGCACATGGAATATGCGGGCAATGTAACACAGTAGAGCAAGAACAGAATAATACTATCACTACATGCATATTTGGCTGGTGGAAAGCTCTATGGTTATAGTTTTGCGAAAAGCCAATTTTTCCCTACAACAAAGGAATAGATTTTATTTAACTATCATGGTAGTTGAAACATCATTGAGAAGGTTCCTCCAACTCAATCCCAATTAAAGTGATTAACAACCCAACAATATTAATTAAGAGTGATGAGATACATGTGATAATCCAAGTACTTGATACTCAAGAATTTGTCCATAACCGGGGACACGGCTAACCATGATTAGTTTGTACACTCTACAGAGGTTTGCACACTTTTCCCCACAAGACTCGATCGCATCCGTTTGATTTCTCGCACTACATGGTGTTTGAGAAACGGATGACCGAGACATAGTCTTTCAGAAACGTTAACTCTCTACTCTCGACAGACCATACCAAACCTACATCCCACTACCTGCTGATCTGCCTCTTCAAGAGCTTCACGTAACTTACTCAACTATGCTAGAGCCCATAATAGCTTGTGGCTGCACACGGAAGTTTCTAGCATGAATCATCTCAGTTCCCTTTGAGCCTGGGTGGCGGCCCATAGGAAGATCACACGGGTACTCCAGGATTTCCAAAAAAATATAGGCAACACTGGGTACTCCAGGTGCCTCAATCCACCCAGATGTTTGATTAAGTTGCCACCTTAAGTTGAACCATTAATTAACAAGCTCACATCTGTCATGTATTTCACTCAAACCCAAACCACGTCTACGAGCATAGCATAGCAAAGTATATATAAGCAACGCGTAGAGTAACTCCCAAGGGTTTGAATGTAACAGGGCAATAGGTTCTACCTCATCGACTACTTCCCAACCCACAAGTTAATGACATCCTAATCATGCAATGTTTGAGATTGGAACTAATGCATAAAAACTAGGTGATAAAAGGGATATGATCAAAGTGTTACTTGCCTTGCTGACGATCTACGAAACCTAGGGACTTGTAGTAGCACGCTTCGCACTCCGGGTGTTCTATCGCAAGCAAACAATAGCATACATAAGTAACAAGCAACGATGCACAAGAAAAACTCAAACAAAAGAGGTTGACCAGAAGTTTCAACTTAAGAACTCCGGTTCGCAAAAAGAATCAAATCAAATGGAGCAACGAAACTCAAACGGCGAAAGAAAGAAGTTTCGTTTACTAATGTGAAACTAGGTCAAATTTTATAGTAGAGAAAACTTGTTTGAGTTGGTTAAGAGGAAAGAGGGTTTCGAGATGAAACTCTAGGTGCTTGAATCGCCTGATTCCGACTAACGAGCGAAAAGAAAAACAGAAACTAAGATCGGATCAGAAATCACGATCAGAGAAAATCACGGAATAAATCCGATAAAAGAAAACTGACGAACAGACTAACGAACGAGCGTTCGTTGGCTGTTTCTAACGGGTGAAGAACCATTCGTTAAAACGATCGTTCGGACGAACGTCCGCCAAATAGAAGAACCGAGAAAAACCGGCGAATCCTAAAAAACGGATCTAGGGTTCTAAAAAAACCGGTCGGTCTTTATAAAAAACCCGGCGGCGGGGCGCGGCGGCTACCTCCGGCGAGAGGTCCGGCGGGGCGGTGGCTTAGGGGGCGGCGGCAGGCGGCAGGCGGCGGCGCTGGCGGCGGCGGTGTGGTGGGGTGT
>NC_057800.1:616845739-616854692 GCF_018294505.1 Triticum aestivum
GGCCTTAGGCCCAGTCGGCGTGGGACCCTTTTTTTAAAATAATTTCGCCGACCGAAATAAATCCTAAAAAAATCTAAAATTCCAAAATAAATCTTCACCGTCTAAATAAAATATTTAGAATGGGATGAACATTTTCTTGGCCCTAAAAATGCAATTTTGGAAAAAGTGCAATTTTTCTAATGTAAACAAAATTGCAAGAAAAGCCAAATAAAACAATTATTTGGTTTTAATATTTTTCCTCCAATATTTCAATTATCTTGGAGAAGTCATATTATCTCCTCTCATATATTTTAGTGTGAAATATTTTTGGAGAGAATAATTAAAACCAAAAATCCTCGTTTTCAAATTTGATAGAGATCAAATTTGAAAACCGGGAAATCCCCAACTCTCTCCGAGGGTCCTTGAGTTGCTTAGGATTTCGAGGATCGCGAGACGAAATGCGAATAAAATATGATATGCATGGATGACTATGTATAACATTCCAAATTTAAAATTTGGAATGTTACATGCATGAAGGTATATCTTTAGATCTTGTAATTGAATCTTTTAGTTTCTTGTTTTATCACTAGTTTGGTTTATAAAAGAAAATTACATAAAAATGGAATTGAGTTTGCATCATATTATTGATCATCTTTATAATATCTTTCTTGAAAATGATGGATCGGAAAATTGTGCTCAATTGTTAGAAGAAGAAGCCAATAAAATGTTTGGCTCAAAATATTTGAATGATGAGCATGATTGCAATGTTATTAGTATGAATTATTTGAATATCCAAAATGCTAATGATGATTGCACAAGTCTTTTAAGCATGTCAATTTTTGTGGAGTGCATAAAGTTTGTCAAGACGTGCCATATAGAGAAGATAGATTTTGTAAGAAGCATAAACAGGATAGAACCAATTCTTTGCTCGAAGTGATAGATGCATTTGCTATAAAATTATGTTCTCTTTGTCCTATTACTTGTGAACTTTGCAATAAGGTTGGTCATCATAATTTCCAATGCAAACTTTTTCATGATCGAATCATGTCCAAATATTGCAATAACTTGGTCACCGTAGAAATTTATAATGAACTTTGCTTATTTTTGGGGAGTGAATAATTGACATATAAAAACTGTTGGTTTGAAGTATTCATTCTCACAGACGACATTCAAACTAGACTAAAAAATATCCATATGTTTTGCATGGTAAATTGCAATGAGAATGCTTATATTGCCAACTATAGAAAGATGGGAAAACCAATAGAATATAAAAGGAATACTAATGAAAGGGTAAAGATTTCCACTTTCCCTCCTATTGTCTCTCATGAAGAAATAGGTGATGAGGAGGAGCTCCCTATTCAACCAATCTCATCAATAAGAAGCTTGAAAAAATTAATTAAGCCCATACATGATGCAGTGAAGAAGAAGAAAAGAAGAAGAAAGAATAGAGGTAAAAAGGCACCTCTCCCAAATAGTGTTGCTCCTATTATTGTTGTGCCTCATGAAAATGAATCAAAAATAATTGTGGAAGATGATGCACTTGATGATGATATTGCTTCTTTGTCTTATGGCACAATGTCCGAGAGCAATATTGATGATGATTTTGTTATGCCTATTTCTTGTTGTGATAATTATGATTGGGAAGATAATGATACTTCTTATAATCTTGGAAATCTTTTGGCACCAACTTAGGAAATTATGATGATAACAATTGTTATACCGTTGGTGCTATTCATACTATTAATGATGAGAATGATTATGCTTATGATATGCCAAGCCACAAGCTTGGGGATGCTATGTTTGATGAGAATGACATGTTTGAGAATCTATTTGCTACAATTAATGTTTGTCCCAAGCTTGGGGTGCTATGCTTAATGGAGATGATCTTTTTAGTCCCCTTACTTTGAATGATAAAATTTGCTATGATGATTGCATGCCTCCTACTTATGACGATTATTGTGATGATACTTATGTTATAAAAAGTAGTGATAATTATTGTCATAATTTTGAATACCCTTTTACTGAACATTAATCTCTTAATGTGGGAACAATTTGTAGTATTCAAGTTTCATATGATACTCCCACTATTGTGAATGAGAATAAAATTGCTTATATGGAGAGTAATAAATTTTCTATGCTTTTGGATCATGAAAGAATGCTTTGTGCGATGGTTATATTGATGAATCCATTCATGATGCTATTAAAAATTATTATGAGAGAGGAACTTATGATTCATGATGCTCTCTTTGTGTTTCAATTCTTATCTTTTATGCGAGCATCATTGAAATCATCATGCCTAGCTAAAAGGCATTAAAGAAAAGCGCTTGTTAGGAGACAAACCAGAATTTACCCATACTATTTTTGTGTGTTCACATGATTAGGCTATTGTAGTAATCATGTTTTATTGCTTTCGTTTCAATAAAGTGCCAAGTAAGACCATTGGGATGGTCTATGGTGATAGTTGATTTGCTCTTGCTGAAAAATAGAAACTTTTGCGCTCAAGAAAATAATTCTCATTTTAAGAGAAGCATGATAAAATACTGATTATTTTTGCAGAAGATCAATAGACAAATTTCCTGGGTTGTCCTTATTTTTTCAGAATTTTTGGAGTAGTAGAAGTAAGGTTGGAGTACAGATTACTACAGGCTGTTCTGTTTTTGACAGATTCTGTTTTCAATGCATAGTTTGCTTGTTTTCTAGTTTGTATGGCTCATATTGCTCAATGTAAATTGTGGAAATGATATGCTACAGTAGGCATTGTGTGGAAAAAATTATGAATCTTGTCTTTGACAGTACCAAAGTGAAATGGTTTGCGGTTTATCATACTAACCTATCTCACGAAGTTCCGTTGAGTTTTGTGTGATTTAAGATTTTCAAGTTTTGGGTGAGATATCGATATGAGGAGAATAAGGAGTGATGATACACTAAGCTTGGGGATTTCCAAGGCACCCCAAGGTAATATTCAAGGAAGATCCAAGCTTCTAAGCTTGGGGATGCCCGGAAGGCATCCCCTCTTTTGTCTTCAACATTATCGGCAACCTCACTTGGAGCTATGTTTTCATTCGTCACATGATAAGAGTTTTACTTGGAGCGTCATTTTATTTTGTTAGGATTTGCTTGCTATTATTTAGAATAATATTTTGCATCTTTCCTGTCAATAAAAATGCCAAGGATAGCCTTTGCCATGCTTATTTTGCAAGTCTACATGTTGCTGTTCCAAATCAGAAAGTTTATCGCTGTTGCAAAAATTCCCTAGAAAAGCAGAATGTGATAAAACGTTAAAACTTTTTGCATAATAAGATCTGATAAATTTTCTAGAGCGTGGTAAATTTTCATAATTTTTGGAGTTAAAGAAGTATTTATACTTTTGCATTCTTTACAGACTATACTGTTTTGGCATATTGTTGTTATGTTTCCATATGTTTGCTGGTTTAATGATTCTATTTGAGGATAGGAGTGTTAAGGCATTTAGTATGCTATGTTAAATAATAATTTAGTGATTTGCTACAGTAGAGAATGATAAATTTTTTGCATTGGTTTATACTAACTTGTCTCACGAGTTCTTGTTGAGTTTTGTGTGGATGAAGTTTTTAAGATTTAGGAAACTGTGATATAAAAGGAATTAAGGAGACACAAAATCGCAAGCTTGGGGATGGGCAAGGCATCCCAAGATAATATTACAAGAAGTCTCAAGCATCTAAGCTTGGGGATGCCCCAGTAGGCATCCCGCCTTTCTTCATCAACGATTATCAGTTAGTATCGGTTGAGCCTAAGTTTTTGCTTCTTCACATGAGTTGTGCTATTCTTGTAATGTCATTTTTGTTTTGTTTTGATTGTTGTTTTAATAAAATACTTAGATCTGAATGTTTTTAAATAAGAGAGAGTCCTCAAATAGCTACCCATTTACTTAGCTACTCGTTTGATCTTCAGTTATATCTTTTTGGAGTAGCTTGTCATTTACTCTTGTGCTTCACTTATATCCTATGAGTAAATTGTTGAATGAATTGAATATTATGAAGTTGAAATTATATGTTCATATCATGCCTAGTGGTAGCTTCAGATTAGGTTTATAAAGTGACATCTTTTGAAGCTTGACAATCACAATATTGGTCATACAAGCAATTCCTGAATGATTACTATAAGGAAGAGAACTTTCACATGCAAATACACTATCTTGGAAATCTTTTGTGATTGTGAGGCCCCATCAAAATATTATATGCCAAAATTGTTGATGTTGGACAAGGAAGACAACGTAATGATCTATGTTTGTTCATATTCACATAGAAGTTATATTGTCACATGTGATGCTTGCCCCCCATCTTTGCTACCCAAAAATTCAGCACCAAGTAAAGATACTACTTGTGCATCCAAAAACCCTTAAATCCAAATCTTATTTTCAAGAGTCTATCATACCTACCTAAGTATTGAGTAAGATCCTTCAAGTAAGTTGTCATCGGTGTAATAAGGCAATAAAAATTGCTTCTAAAAGTGTTAAATCATTTAGTGTAAGAAAAAAGTGGGCGTTGTACAAACTTGTGATGGCAAATAATAAAAGCAACAAACTGCATAATAAATGTTGCTATCATAAGGGGCAATATAACATGATGTTCTTTTGCACTAAGGCATTGAGCATACAAACAAAAAGTGCATGGCAACCTATGCTTCCCTCTGCAAAGGGCCTACCTTTTACTTTTATTTATTTACTTTCTAGCAAGAGTCAAGGTTTTTCTCTCTATTCCTTTTCAATTTTCTCTTTTGGCATGCATCATGTGGTGAGGAAAGATCTAGGCACATATATATCCAGTTGGATATGGGTAGCATGTGTTATTATTTTTTACATCACCCTTGAGGTGAATACGTTGGGATGTGAAATTATAAGCCCCTATCTTTCTATGTGTCCGGTTGAAACATTTTACTCATGTGTATGCGGTGAGTGTTAGCAATCATAGAATACTATATGATGGTTGAGTATGTGGAGCTCTTACTTAGACTCTATTGAATAAGTTGAATTGCAATTGTTTGGTGACTAAGAATAGAGGTTGTGAGTTTCAAGAGAATTCATTGTTTGAACCTTAACATGTTAATTGGTTGCTACTTTGTCATGATGAGTTTTATGAGAAAGAACTGTTGTTATTGTTGGGGACGCAGTAATTTCAAAAAAATTCCTACGCACATGCAAGATCATGGTGATGCATAGCAACGAGAGGGGAGAGTATCGTCTGCGTACCCTCGTAGACCGTAAGCGGAAGCGTTATGACAACGCGGTTGATGTAGTCGTACGTCTTCACGATCGACCGATCTATCACCGAAGGTATGGCACCTCCTCGATCTGCACATGTTCGGCTCGGTGACGTCCCGCGAACTCACGATCCAGTAGAGCTTCAAGGGAGAGCTTCGTCAGCACGACGGCGTGATGACGATGATGATGTTGCTACCGGAACAGGGCTTCGCCTAAGCACCGCTATGATATAACCGAGGTGGATTATGGTGGAGGGGGGCACCGCACACGGCTAAAGATCAATGATCATCTTGTATGTTTATGGGGTGCCCCCCTCCCCCATATATAAAGGAGTGGAGCAGAGGGAGGGGGTCGGCCTCCTAGGCGCGCCCCAAGGGGAGTCCTACTCCCACCGGGAGTAGGATCCCCCCTTGCCTTGTTGGATTTAGGAGAGAAGGAAGGAGGAGGGAGGGGGAAGGAAAGGGGGGGCCGACCCCCCACCCAATTAGGATTGGGCTTGGGGGGGGCGCCCCTCCTTTGCTCCTTTCCCCTCTCTCCCACTAAGGCCCAATAAGGCCCATATACCTCCCGGGGGTTCCGGTAAACTCTCGGTGCTCCGGTATACTCCCATTTTCACCCGGAACCATTCCGATGTCCAAACATAGGTTTCCAATATGTCTATCTTTACGTCTCGACCATTTCGAGACTCCCCGTTATGTCCGTGATCAAATCTGGGACTCTGAACTACCTTCAGTACATCAAAACACATAAACTCGTAATACCGATCATCACCGAACGTTAAGCGTGCGGACTCTATGGGTTCGAGAACTATGTAGACATGACCGAGACATGTCTCTAGTCAATAACCAATAGCAGAACCTGGATGCTCATATTGGTTCCTACATATTCTACGAAGATCTTTATCGGTCAAACCGCATAACAGTATACGTTGTTCCCTTTGTCATCGGTATGTTAGTTGCCCGAGATTCGATCGTCGGTATCTCAATACCTAGTTCAATCTTGTTACCGGCAAGTCTCTTTACTCGTTCCGTAATGATACATACCGTAAATAACTCATTAGCTACATTGCTTGCAAGGCTTATTGTGATGTACATTACCGAGAGGGCCCAGAGATACCTCTTCGACAATCGGAGTGACAAATCCTAATCTTGATCCATGCCAACTCAACAAACACCATCGGAGACACCTGTATAGCACCTTTATAATCACCCAGTTACATTGTGACATTTGGTAGCACACAAAGTGTTCCTCCGGTATTCGGGAGTTGCATGATCTCATAGTCATAGGAACATGTACAGTTATGGAGAAAGCAATAACAACAAACTAAACGATCATCGTGCTAAGCTAACGGATGGGTCAAGTCAATCACATCATTCTCTAATGATGTGATCCTATTAATCAAATGACAACTCATGTATATGGTTAGGAAACATAACCATCATTGATTCAACGAGCTAGTCAAGTAGAGGCAAACTAGTGACACTCTGTTTGTCTATGTATTCACACATGTACTAAGTTTCTGGTCAATACAATTCTAGCACGGATAATAAACATTTATCATGATATAAGGAAATATAAATAACAACTTTATTATTGCTTCTAGGGCATATTTCCTTCAGTCTCCCACTTGCACTAGAGTCAATAATCTAGATTACATTGTAATGATTCTAACACCCATGGAGTCTTGGTGTTGATCATGTTTTGCTCATGAGATAGGTTTAGTCAACGGGTCTGCAACATTCAGATCCGTATGTATTTTGCAAATCTCAATGTCTCCCTCCTTGACTTGATCGCGGATGGAATTGAAGCGTCTTTTGATGTGCTTGGTTCTCTTGTGAAATCTGGTGTAGCGACCAGACCTCAAACGGTCCAATCTCTGTGCTCAGGTGTCATCCCTGGATCAGTAATGCTGACACCACACAGTACTTGAAGGATTTGTAACAGAGTAGCAATCACACACTAATTACATCGAGTGTCTCAAAAGAGAACTTATTACAATAAATATGGCTTAAGGCCATCTAATAACGATAACAGCGGAAGGCTTGGAAGATAAGTGAGTCCATCAACTCCAACGGCATCACTGAGTATAGAACCACGACCTAACAACACCTTAATCGTCATCTGAAAAGTCTGCAACATTAATGTTGCAGCCCGAAACGGGTCAGCACATGGAATATGCTGGCAAAGTAACACATAGAGAGTAATGGAATGAAATAGGCTATTCTATATGCATATTTGGCTGGTGGAAAGCTCTATGGTTACAGTTTTGTGTAAAACCAATTTTTCCCTACTGCAAAGGAATAAATTTTATTTAACTATCATGGTAGTTGTTAAACATTGAGAATGGTTGACAGCATTCTCAATCCCAATTAAGCATCATCATTAAACAAAATCCAACAAAATTAATTTTTGAGTAACATGTTGAGATTCACATGATAATCCAGGTACTAGATACTCAAGATGTCCATAACCGGGGATACGGCTAATCATGATTAGTTTATACACTCTGCAGAGGTTTGCGCACTTTTCCCCACAAGACTCGATCGCCTCCGTTTGGTTTCTCGCACTACATGGTGTTTGAGAAACGGATGACCGAGACATAGTTTTTCAGAAGCGCTAGAGCCTTACGATCGGGTAGACCGTTACACCTACTTTCCCCTACATCTGCTAGTCTACCACTGTAAGAGTTTGCACAACTTAATCAACTATGCTAGATCCCATAATAGCTTGTGGCTGCACACAGAAGTTTCTAGCATGAATAATCTCATGATCCCTTTGAGCCTGGGTGGCGGTCCATAAAGAAAAACAGGCAATCGCTGGAATACCCAGGTGCCTCAATCCACCCAGATGTGTATTTAAGTTGCCACCTTAAATAAACCATTAATTAACAATCTCACATCTGTCATGGATACACTCACCCAATCCACATCTACTAGCATAGCATGGCATAATAAGCAAACATAGAAGTAACTCCCAAAGGTTTGATAATAACAGGTAATAGGTACTACCTCAAGTACTTCCCAAACCCACAATTTAATTAGATCCTAATCATGCAATGTGTGAGGATTGATCTAATGCAATAAAACTGGGTAGTGGGAAAGCATGATCAAAGTGTTACTTGCCTTGCTGATGATCCGGGAAACCTAGCGATTCGAAGTAGCAAGCGGCGCACTCCGGGTACTCTATCGCAAACAAACAAGCATACAATAAGTACTCAACTAATGCACAGGTAAAACTCAAATAATAGATCTAACTAGAAAGTTCAACTTAAGAACTCCGGTTGGCAAAAAAAACAAATCGAACGAAGCAACGAAAGACAAACGGCAAAAGAAATAGGCTTCGTTTACTATTCTGGATCTAGGGCAATTTTTACAGTGGCAAAAACTTGGTTGAGTTGGTTAAACGGAAAGAAGGTTTCAAGACGAAACTCCAGGCGCTTGAATCGCTTGATTCCGATAAACGAGCGAAAAGTTAGACTAAAATGAAAATCGGATCAGGAATCGCGATAAGAAAAATCGCGGATTTAATCCGAGAAAAAAAAAATAACGAACGTTCGTTAAAACGAATGAACGGACGAACGCTTGCTAATTAAATAAACCGGAAAAACTGATCTATTTAAAAAAATAGAAACTAAAAAAACCAAACAAAATCGACGGAAAACCGATCAGTTTTCTAAAAAAACAGCGGCGAAAAACTACCTCCGGTGGTCCGGCGAGGCGGCGCAGCGGCGGTCTG